>NC_083656.1:1120139-1162639 GCF_963576545.1 Limanda limanda
AAACATCTGCAGCTGTGACAGATGCTGGTTGCTAATGTGAGGTGTCGGTGCTTTCGTGTGAAATATTACAATTATGTCAGAAAACATCCTGACGTGTCCTCCTCTCTCGCTGCGTCTTTCAGCCTCTGAGTCATTTCCTTTGTTTTATCAGCTTCAGTGGAAACACAGAAAGTGTCCAGCTGCTGTCAGACCTTCAGTTTAGATCCTGCACATCTGGATCAGGTCAAACACAGCAGCTGCAGTGCGTGTGTGTGTGTGTGTGTGTGTGTGTGTGTGTGTGATACAGCTTGATGACAGTGTGTTTTCTCTCCTTCAGGTCAGCAGGACCCCGACAGTCTTCGTTTCAAGTTCAACTTCATCGCTGACGTGGTGGAGAAGATCGCACCGGCTGTGGTTCATATTGAACTGTACCGCAAGTGAGACATGCTTTCTGATTCACACACAGACACACACACACACACACACCGACACACACACTAAGGTCAGAAGGTAGTGGTACTTCACTTTATTGTCAGTTCTGGTTTGGCACTGATACTCGTTTTTATCGTGTTCCATATTTGGACCAGTGTGACTTCAGGTTCCATCAGTCTCAAACAAGCTTTTAAAGAAAGGATTGTATCTTGTGTAGAGATTCATTTCTGTGAGTAAAAGACGTCGGCGGCCATGTTTGATGTCCTCTTTATATTTTATATCTGTCTCTGCTCAGGACGATGTTTTCCAAGCGGGAGGTGGCGGTGGCCAGCGGCTCCGGGTTCATCGTGTCCGAGGACGGACTCATCGTCACCAACGCCCACGTCGTGGCCAATAAGCAAAGAATAAAGGTACGCGCTGAGAGACATGGTCAGAGTGAATCATGTTAACAATATCTTTTATCCACAAAAATAAGATCTAAGGAAACAGCATCCTGTTCCCTCCTCATCCTCCAGGTGGAGCTGAAGAGCGGAGCCACATTTGATGCAAAGATTAAAGACGTGGACGAGAAGGCCGACATCGCTGTGATCCAGATCGATGCACCGGTGAGTAGTAGTTCCATTCTTCATTGAGGCGTCTCCCTCTCCGCCGTTCGTCATGAGGTTTCAGATGTGAACTCCACAAGCTCATCCAGTTTCTGTGACTAGTGTAATGTGTGGAGAAGCTGAGGAGAATGTGCAGAGGAGCAATCAGGTGCTGACAGACACTGGGAGCAGCTTCACTGCAAAGCTTCTACAACACTCAGGTCATTAGAACGTGGACGATGTCGTTCATTATCTCATTCATACAAGATCTGAGTCTCCACGGATTTGATTCAATTATGAGAAGTGAGGATAATTATTGGTTTTCATTCAGAAGAGACCTAATCTTGACTTGTTTTATCATTTGATGTATAATTTTTCATCTTTATCAGGGTCACGATCCGTCCGGTTCAGCTCTTTCAAAACGTTGTCCCGCTCTGTGTTCTCCTTGGTCCCGTGTTCCTCTTAGATTGATAATTTTTTTGCATGTCTTTATTTTTCCAAAACAAACTCACAAACTCAGGTATTTGTTCTTCTTTTGAAAATGTGCTCTCATAAACCTTCCAGTGGGATGTTAGAGGGAAGTCACCTCAGCACATTAATGTAATGAGTCATGAAAGTGGATCAGTGTGGAGCAGGTCAGGAGACAGAGGAACATTTCATGTGGGTTTTATTCTCTCACAACATTCAACTCATTAAATATGTTGATGGATATCATCAGTGTTCATCAGAGCTGCTGAAGCCTGAAGAAGGTCTGAAGAAGCATTCTGAAAGAAGAGACAGTTCCATGAGGTCACATCTGCTCTGTGGAGTCCGAGGAACTCACAGGAAATGTATAAACTAATTCTTTGTGAGGGATTCTGAACTGAACCATGGTAACCCACTGTGGGCTCAGTCAGCACAGCTGTCATTCACGCTGCATTAACTCTTAATTAAAAAGACAAAACCCACAGAACCATCTTCCTCTGATGACTCAGTCCTGAACAATGGGCTCGGTGTGTCTGCTTGTTTGAGCCGGTTTCGTTCTGGGCTGAAGACGAGAGTTTGAAACAGAAACATTCTGAATCAATGACTGAACATGAACATGGACGACACGTCTCAACTTCCACCCAAAGTACAGAAGTAACCCATCGAGCAATCCCCCCCCCCCCCGTCTCAGCTCATCATCATGTCAGCAAATACATTATTAAGACACACTCACACACACACACACACACACTGGGTTAGCTCATGACATGTTTGGGCCGAGCTTCGTGGTGAAACTGAAACTTGGGGCATGAAATTGTTCAGAAATCCCAAAACTGCTCAGCACTTGTGGTTGAGGTCAACATCACACCCACAGAATAACATGAAGCAACTATCCCTCCACCCTCCTACACAATATCACATCCCATCACAATACACACACACTTTCACAATATGTTTCATGATAAATATTCACCTCTGCAGCCATATTCTCTTTCCATCTGCTGGAATGAGCCCAGTGGCTTCAAGTGAGGAGATGAGAAAGTGTGACATTGAGATGTCCTGTTGGAAACAGCCGTTGACTGCAGGTCAGTGTTGAGTGTGTTGAGGTGAAGTTGCAGAGTGTTTCCGATGCAGCTGCCAGACGATAATCCTTCACAACGACCAGCGGGTCGTCCTCGTGGAGATTCACAGTTTGAGTTTGGTCAGAGTTTGGGTTGTGGATGAAGAGCTGACTCAGCTCCAGGTTCACAGAGCATGTATGAGACGGCTTCAACTCGTTTGTCTTTGTCAGTCATAAATCGAATACGTTTACTAACCGTTCACTGTCTTTGACATTTGAACATGTAGAGTTTTTACCTCAAACTGAATCCTTCCTTCAACCATATGTCTTCCTCTTCCTTTGGTCCTGGTGGAGCAGACCAAGCTGCCGGTGCTGCTGCTCGGCCGCTCGGCCGACCTGCGGCCCGGTGAGTTTGTGGTGGCCATCGGAAGCCCCTTCTCCCTGCAGAACACCGTCACCACGGGCATCGTCAGCACCACCCAGAGGGGGGGCAAGGAGCTGGGCCTCCGCAACTCCGACATGGACTACATCCAGACCGACGCCATCATCAATGTGAGTGAAGAGACAGGAACGAAGAGAGGAGGGCCCTGAGGCTCAACACTGTGTGGAGAAAAATCAGAAACCTTCCAGCACTTTTATTCCCTAAAGTCTTCAAATTCTGCAAAAGTGAACACGACATGACCTATTTTCAGGTTTATGATAACCATGTGTGAGTTTGACTGTGTATGAAACAGCCTGAGGTTATTCTGTCTCAGTTCCACGGCTTCTTGACTCATTTACAATCCTCCACATTGATCTGCTCACTGGCTGCATGTGGACGGGAGAGAATCCAAACAGCAACATTATGAAAGGTCATCAAAGCTGTTGGTGAATAACAGGACCTGTTTTCATCGTTTATTAGGAACAATTCTAAACAAACTCAATATGATTCTTTCATCCGGTGTTTGCTTATCTCTTTTCTTATATGTTTTCTTGCAGTACGGCAACTCAGGAGGACCACTAGTCAATCTGGTAAGTGAGAGAAAACTGAAACAGATTCAGAACCTTTCTGTCCTTATATCCTCATTGAATTCTTATAATGTACACATATTATAAGAATTGTTTTACTATTGACTAGACTTGATAATATTCAATATGTTGATTAAAAAAAAAAGATTTAATATCGACCTTGAAATTCAAGTTCATTTTACTGGTTCATCACCTCACGACAGAAGAAACAGACGCTGAGCTGTGTGTGTGTTTGTGTGTGTGTGTGTGTGTGTGTGTGTGTGTGTGTGTGTGTGTGTGTGTGTGTGTGTGTGTGTGTGTGTGTGTGTCGTGCAGGACGGAGAGGTGATTGGCATCAACACTCTGAAGGTCACAGCAGGAATCTCCTTCGCCATCCCCTCCGTTAAGATCAGGCAGTTTCTGGCAGAGTCACATGACAGACAAATCAAAGGTTTGCACCAGTTTCACTCCATTTATTATTTATCTATCATTTATATTTACTCTTATATTCTTATTATAATAACAAGTTGTATCCTCGTAGACAGAAAGTGACCTTCAATGCTTTTTCAAGAGAACCACCCATAATAGATTAGATTAGTTAAATATGGATGAGGGACATTCATCATTTGGATGTAAGTCAGTTGGTAACATTTTAATAAACAGGCTGTTTGCTGTTAGACTCTGTTTGAATCTGATCATCTTTACTTTGGAGCTCATTCTGAGAACCATCCCAGAAACATGGTTCTCAGAATGGGCTCATGTGGGATGAGTCACTACTTGTAATGAAAACTATAAAAACAAAAACTATTATCCTTACAGTTTCATCATAGCAGTAAATCAAAGATGCTTCAGCAGCTTGTAAAACTGTCAATTTAAGATCAGATTATGAATCTGAGCCAAATATATATTAAAAGCATGTGTGTGTTTTATTGTCTGTTTTCTCTACATCATTACAGAGTTTAGTGGCTTCTACCTCTAGATGTTCCTCTGAAAAATCTCAGAATATTATGAACATTAATGCAGCACATGTGTTCTGTGGCTCAGTAGAAAACAAGAGAGATTATACTGTTTGCACAGGGTCATAAATGTTGTGGGTTTAAGGTTGTTTATGATTCTGTTCTTATCGTCATTTCACTAATAATCTGGAATGCATCAATTAAGTTGGTATTGTTGGTGTTACCTGACAAATGTCTCACAGGGAAGATGTTTTTCTGGACTTGATTCCTATAGTAGAAGAAGATTATTCATTTAAAATGAACAATGAGGAAACTAATCATGTTTCATTCTGTTCTCCAGGTACAACTTTCACAACCAAGAAATACATTGGTGTTAAAATGATGAGTCTCACTCCAGCGTAAGTTCTTCTCATGATTCAATACTTTATTTGAATATAGCTTGTGAACCGTATAATAGCTCATCCACTTAAGAGTCAGACTCATTTAAATAAACTGACTAAAAGGCCATTTGGTTTTGGCTCCATTTCTCAGGGTAAAGTTTGGGGTAGAATATTTTGGAGGGAAAGTAATAAAACAATAATTGTATCTGCACAACTTTCAAATCAACAACATTATTGTTTCATTAACCTAATGAAACGGGTGTGTCTCAATCCCAACGTTCAGAACTAAGGGAAGTGAGCTCAGCTTTAGATGAGCAGTTTGAACAGGAATGTGAATCAGCCCCGCCCACGTCCGGCAGGTCAGAGACCAGCTCCACCTCTGATGTGGGTCATTACTGAAGTCCCAGGGGCGAGAGGCCGGGTCCACCCTGGTCCGGTCACCAGTCTCAGAGCCGGGAAAAACAACCAGTCACACATTAACCCATTAACTTACGCTGCTTAGACTTGGACGGTGGCAAGAAAACTCAGAAACGCACGAGGAAATCACACAAGTTCACTTGAAGCTGATATAAAACGTTCATTGTGAAAAACTTTAACAACATTTAGATAAGCTCTGATCATTGATTGCTCTCTGACACCAGAGCTACTGAGTGCTGTGGTCTCTGATCACGATGCATCCTGTCCTCCAGTTCGATTCAAACCTGGTGTTCTGAGGAGAGTTGGTCTAACAGCTCATGTTCCTGTTGTTTCCCTCCTCGTCTCCCCTCAGGTTTGCCAGCGAGCTGAAGGAGAGACATTTAGACTTCCCAGACGTCACCTCGGGGGCTTATGTCATCGAGGTCATCAGCAGGACTCCAGCGGAGGCGTGAGTGGCTCGTCACTTACTCCCATGTCGCTGCCAATACCACAAACTGACAAACTGTATTTTTAACAGGTTCAAAGATTCGATCCTGAGTTTGATGTGAGACATGTTTCAATTACTCAGTTACGAGGTTTGTCACGGTGTACGTGAGAATTCAGGAAAGTAAAGTGTTTGTAGTCTCACTCCTGCAGAATGTATTTGAGCCTGGAAAGTTTGGTGGTTACTATTTGAAAAGCTTGTTGAAGTCAAACCACCAACAGCCTGCACCTGAGGAAACAGCAGAAAGAGTGTTTACGTGTTGTCTTGTGGTTTATGTGGAACACAGGGAGGAGTCAGGGCGAAGGGCTGATCCTGCTGACAGGACATTAGTCAGGTTTGAACTCTCTGTGTGAGACGGACACAGAAAGTTGACTCCAGGTTTTGAAGCTGCTGAAAAGCTGGCATTGAAGACAGAATCAGAAAGTCTCCCGCCCTGTCCGACTCCTCCAGCTTCCTGCGTCAGTCAGAGCAGATCCTCATTTCTCTCTGGCCTCATCTCCCTCGGCCCAGAAGGTCAAACTTCTGGATGCGAGAACAAAAGAATCAACGATGGGTTCTGAACTCTGAAGAGTTGGTACAATGAGGAGATTCAGATGAGCATCAAAATACACAATGCTCCATATTTGCAGACCGTAATATAAAGTAGTGGCTCTTTGTCAGACTGGTGTCCAGGAAATAGGCCTGAAGTCATGTGACCCTGGAGGACAAACAGTCTCACTAATGGAAGCAACATGTACTAGTGCACGAGCACATGTGGAAGGTTTGATTCATTCAAATAGAAAGAGGTGATTTATGAGACCAGATCAAAGACTTGATCAATTGAGTCGAAAGAAAATATTAGTCATGAAAATGACACTGATTTCCCAACATTATTCAATATCCTTATCAGCCTTTGTACATTGTTCTAGATATTCACAGATCAGTATTTACAGGATCAACACTGTTTTTCTTATTGATTATTTGATTTTTTTTTTTTTGATTGATTGATTGAATATTTATTTAAGCCTCGGAAGACACATTGAGGGATAAGACCCTCATTTTCAATGGTGCCGAGGGTACAATAAAAAAGTTGATACATTAAAAGTTAATACATTGAATAAATAGGAATGAAATAAATATGCATATATATATATACACAGTAATACAAGGTATTAAACAATTCGTCAATAAAATACTATGGCAAAGTCAACTAGCAGTTACAGTCATTGCAGGAGAAGTCAGATGTACATGAGACCAGACTCGAGAACTCTGTCAATGAAACAAATTTATTAACCTTGACGTTCTCTCTCGCCCTCAGTGCTGGCCTGCAGCAGAGTGATGTCATCATCAGCATCAACGGCGAGCGCGTCTCCTCGGCCAGCGATGTCAGCGACGCCATCAAGAGGGACGACACGCTGCGAGCGGTGGTGAGGCGAGGCAACGAGGACGTCCTGCTCACCATCGTCCCCGAGGAGATCGACCCTTGACCTCCAACCAACGACTCCACAGCTCGGCCAGTCTCCAGCTGCTTCTCAGTGTTTTTCAACCAATCATGAACACTTTGAAAAACCAAGCAACCTACCAGGGCCACACCTGCTGTGTGTGAGAACTTGTAGTTATCAGTAACGACTTCTCTTCAAAGCCGTCGCACATCTTCACCGGTCCGACCTCACGGCCCTGGAGGTGAACCCTGCTCTTCTTCCTCTAATCCTCCCTTTACTTTCCACCATCACACACCGTTTTCTTCTACGCACACAATCTTTCCGTAGTTTTGTTTGTTTTGAGGGAAAATTTTTAAATAGTATTTTTGTCTCTGTGTTTGTTGACAGTTTTTCTAAAAAGGGAATAAATACATTTTTTTAAGGTGTTGTCTTTATTAACAGTGTTGAAGTTTCAGTCCAGAGTTTGAGAAACTGAGTTTTGTGCTCACTTGAAGATTCTCTAAAGGAGCTGTTATAGATCCTTGAGCTTCTGAAGACATTTCATGAACCTCTTCCTCTTGAACTTTAGACTCAATAACTTGGATCAAATCAATCCAAGCAGGTTTGAAAGGTGCTGCAACTATAAATCTACAAATTCAACCTCATGCGCGAACCATTACTTCACAATATAATATCTCCATTAAAGATATTATAGAGGAAACTGAACCCCTGAACCCCACCAGACGCCAAGTTGTGTTCACAAGGAGACGGAGAAAACAAGTTGAGAAAGAACTCATCATCATCACTCAAACATCTTGTTCCCTGTTCTGTGAGTGAAACACTGCATGACTCAATCTGCTGGCCCCATGTGTGTGTGTGTGTGTGTGTGTGTGTGTGTGTGTGTGTGTGTGTGTGTGTGTGTGTGTGTGTGTGTGTCTGAGCCCCACCGGAGCAGAGGTGTTGTGTAACTCTTCATATAACACACTGAGCTCTGAGCAGGTTCATGCTGCAGGTCACCTGACGTAAGCCAGCACCGTGTTTTAACACAGAGAACATCTATAAACCAAATTCGTCTTCTTTTATATCTACTGTTCCTCTATTGAGATTCTTACGTCTTGTTGTAGAACCTAGGTTCAGTAGTTGTGGGTCTAAATGTCCATATTATAAGATAAACGAGGATCTAGAGTGGAAACATTAGAATTAAACTCCTCATCTTTTTTAAATCTGGTCAAAACAAGTTCCACAAGTCAAATGAATGAATCCTGTGGTTTGGGCGAGGACAGGCCTGAGGCCCTTCTTTTTAATTCTACTTGAGCTTGAACAGTCGACGGCTGTTTCCAATGTCAACAATGAACATTCGATCTTCACTTTTACACCCACTTGGACGAGAAGAAACATTCCAAAACATGGAAACTCAGGAACTGCATCTGCCAAAGAGAGATTCTGTGATGTGAGACAATTACTGAGACGACCTTCTGGTTACATTGTTGAGTGAACAATTATTTCTACTGGTTTTTATTCTAACTATTGATTTGTCTGCACAAGCCACAGAATTATTCTCAAATAGTCTGAATGACATTTCCCAGCTGGAGAAGCTCAGTTTTCCTGTCGACCTCACGGGGATGAAGCAGTGACCCAGTTTGTCCTGATTCACGAAGCACACTTTCTTCCACGACTCTTTGCTGCTGACTCCACATTTCTAACAGAACATCCGCACATGATTTTATAATTTGCTGTCCTCCTCCTCAGATATCTTCAGTCCAGACTCTCTCTCCACATGAGGAGCCTGTGACCTCGCTGGTTCTAACCCATGTGTGACTCAGCGTTCCTGGAAGGCCCTGGAGGAACAATCTGCTTCGTTGATTTTCGCTTGCGGGAAACTCATGAGCAGCATTTTCCTCTGTCATTGTTACCTTCATGAAATATCAATAAATCAGCTTTGTCAATATGCTTCAGTCAAATCGATGCTGAAAGATTTTTCTTCTGCAAAATACTCACTGTTGAAATGTACTTCTGTGCAAAAGTACGGTGGCATAAACAGTTACTAAACAATAAAACATTTATCATTATAAATATATTTTTATTTGCTATTTACATTAGTACAGTTATTAAAATCATCCATATCACAGGTCAAGTCATTTTAAAGTTTACATTGCAAGATAAGCTTTATGTTACAGACATTAAAACATTACAGTGTCATATTAAAATAACATTTGAATCAGTTACAGCCTCTTTAATGCACTCTTTTAATTCGGACCTGACGATCCTAAACCCAGATCAGTGCAGTAACAGTTTATACTGTGAAGGTGAGTGTTGTGATTGTGTTCAAACTGCTGAGCATCGAACACCACGGCAACAAAACCTTGTCCTCACGTTTCTCTGCAGTCGGGATCTGACTGAACGTTTCCTGCCAATTCTACTTTATTTGGGGTTTTGCAAATTCAACTATTGAATTTCTGGAGCTGGAACTTCTTTGTTTCTGAAGTTGAAACTCTAAGAACATCTCAAGCTGATGAGACAATCTGTGCATTGAGGACTTTCACTTAACTACAGGTAAAAGACAGAACCTTTAGTGGAGGTGATGGGTTTTTCCATCTACCGAGAAACTTCTGGTTTTACCTTCAGCAGATTATTACAGTTATTGAGTTAATGTTGTCCATATTTCCCTTTGGATCTTTAACTGTGTCTTTGTTAGTGCCTGCATGCTTCCTGCTCTGCCCCCCCCCCGCTGACACTAGGGTCTGAGGAGCACCAGGGGCAGCGAGGCCCCAGGTCACATGATAAGTTAGTCTGTTAGCAGCTCTGAGGTCAGTGCATGGCCGAAGTCGGAGCGCTGGGCTCCTCAGGTCCGCTGGACGCTGCTCCTCCTGCTGAGCTGCTCATGTCTCCCTGGTTAAGAGCCACCAGCAGGGCCTTCTCCAACTTCTGCTCCAGAGCGTCCAGGCGCCGGTCCACGTGCTCCTTCAGCCTCCGCTCCATCTCGTCTAGACGCCGCTCCATGGCTGAGTCCAGCTCCCTGTGGAGCGGGGGGACAACAGGATAACACTGATTTAAAAGGAAAGTGTATTCAGAGAAAGAGTTCAGTTCCAAAATGAGGCGTAACAATCATGGATCTAAAAAAATATATATATATAAAGTGGCCTGTTCACTAAAAACAAGACAAGGACAAATGCTTTCATCATTAATAATCATCAAATACCAGTTTGATAACCTCAGTTTAAACATCCACAGAAAACCTTGTTTGAACAGGAGCGTCAGTTTCTGCTCTATTTCTCAGAAGCTGTTAACTCCAGCTGCCACTTGTTAAAGGTGATAATAAATTAACTATGTGACTTTAGGAGGTGATAGAAAGGTGAGCAATGAGAGACCAAAACTCAAATATAAGCACCAGCGCTAAGTCAACCACCCACAGTGAGAGCCGACCATGTTCCTCCTTTAACCTCAAACTCCTGCTGCATCCATCCTCCTCATGAAACTCTCAGACAGCTGAGCTAACGGTTGATCCTAACCACCGGGACGGGAAACTCAAAAACAGGATTCACACAACGTCTCTTCTTCCAGCTCCTCAAACCGTTCCAGACACTTTGCACGTCTTTACAAACTGATTTAAATTACTGTCACTATCTTTCCCTACAAGGTGAACAAACAACTAAATGCAACCTCGTGCATTTGTCAAAGTTATTCTTGGAAATGTGAGAAACTGAAACATTTTCAAGATGCTGAGGTTATTAGAAAGTCAGTTCACGAGAAAAAAAGTGTTATCAGCAGCTTTGAAACAAACAATACTTTGTGCTGCCAAACCTTTTCTCATGGAAGATATTAGATTTCCTTCTGTTCTCGTATCAAACTGTAAATATTTCTGCGGTGGATAAGAAGACGGATGTGTTGGGGTGAAGACGTACCGCTAAGCCGCTGTCCTCTCTGCTCGGTGGAGTCAGACTCAGCTGACTCGCTCTCAGCCCACATGTGCCGCTCTGACAAAGAGACTCATTTATCAACCTCGTGGCTCCGCGTCAAAAAGACATTTTTCACTTTTTTCACAAACTAAGATCAGCTGTAAATCAAGTGAGCTCATTTTAAACCTTTTCATCAGTATCAGCTAGATCTGTTACTTATTCTCTCGTGCGGTGTGTAATGGTTGAACGATTCACACATTCAGTGCTAATAAAAGAACCCTATTGTCTCAGTGTCCGTCCTGTGGGACCAAGCACTGACCCAGCCCGGATCAATGTGTGTATTTGAGTCTGTCCGTCCTTCACTAACCACAATTGGTACCAGAACGTTTTTGAGAATCAATATGACAACAATTACTTTCACACGATGCTGAACTGTGTCTGAATCCAGACTGAGGAGTTTGAGAGTCACAGCGATGTCACTTTAAAAGTCCTGTGGACTCAAAAATGAGTGTGACTTGATTAAACTAAATTTAAAAAGTTTTTGTGATCTAAAATCAATCACAGCATTTCTGAAATTTGCTGTCATGTGAGTGTTAAGCTAGAGGATCCAAACAGTAACATCTTTCTGACACAAGGTGGAGCTAGATCATCAACTTGGAGCTCCTACCTGGAACATGGGTTCGATGTTAGAGGCGAGTGTGAAGTCAGGATGAATTCATAGTTACTCTGAGCAGCAGCAGTGAGATGATATTAAAACAAAAGTCCACGATACACACAAACTAAAAGTGAAATATAGTTGAAACTAGGGTTGCAAAATTCCGGGAATATTCAAAGTTGGAAACTTTGCATGGGAATTAACGGCAATTAACGGGAATATACGGGAATATACGGGAATTAACGGGAATTAACGGGAATAACCGGGAATAAACTGGAAATGTTGTGGGTAATTTATACTAACTGTATTTACCTTGTCATATACAGACATGAATATAAACATTTTGTTGTGTCATAGGCTGATTTGAGCCCTGAGGAAACTTTGGGCACTTGACTATATGCTTCTGCATCGTTGTGTCATTCTTAACATAGGTCTTTGCACAGTATTTGCAAATGTACACAGCCTTTCCTTCTACATTGGATGGGGTGAAATGTCTCCACACATGAGAGAGTGCACGTGGCATTGTTCTGTAGAATAAGATGAGAAAAAAGTTTGTAACAAAACACTAATGCAATGCCAGAGATATAAATAGTTAGCCAAACAATTGGAATCGTCTGTACAAATATTTTACAATTGATGGATAAATGAATGGAAATAGTCTAGATGAACAGATGAACAATCCTCAATCAGCATGCTAATATATTTCCCCAGTAATATCATGGAAACTTACCTGACTAGTCCTGCACACTACAGCAGGCCTCAATAGCCCTGCTGTAGAGTGAAGCATGCTGGGAGTTATCTGTGCATGTGATGGAAGAATGACCAGTGGAGGGTTGAAACTCAACGTTTTCTTTAAAATAGAGTTTTGAATGATGTTTTTTTTGCTCAGGGTTTAATTTGCATAGTTTTATTTTTTTCAAAATTCCCAAAATTCCCGAGCTTAATATTCCCGTGGAAAGTTTCCGGAAATTTACCGGAAACTTTCCACCCCTTTGCAACCCTAGTTGAAACTCATCGTCGGGGCACTCAGTGAAGTCCTCTCACCAGTTCCTCAGCTGCCTCTCCTTCTCTCCGGCAGCATCATCCAGTCTCAGCTGCGTCACCTGACCGCAGACGCTCTGGAGCACGGGCAGGAACTCAGGGCCCGAGGTCAGCGCCTGTCCATGTTGACCTTTCAGGAACTGTGACATCATCTCTGCCAAGTGGGTGTGGCTCACCAGGCTCCTGTCATCACCGCTGGCTAAACACAGGAGAGGATTTTACCCACACTGAAACCTGGTCAGCTGATATGGTTTGTTGAAAGGGACTAAGCAGTGAATGACCTCACTTGTTCATCTCATCACAAACTGAAATTCTATTCTGCATTTAGATCAAGTCAGAAACAATTTACCTCCACATTAGAGACAGATCCAGTCCCTGTGGAGTAGATCCTTTCTTCTCTCTTACCTGAGTTCTCAGTGTTGATGTCAGACAGTCCGGAGTCTGGAGAGGAGATGGAGCCGGTGGACATGGCTCCGTTCTCAGACACTGGAGTTCCGTCTGCAGGGCTGATGAAGCCCAGTGGAGGCTAAACACAGACACATGTTGTTGCAGGGACAGAGGGACCAAACTTGGGCTTGAGAGCAAACCACAGCATGGATAGGACTGATACCGTGGATTCTGCAGACTGGTTGTGGTTGCTGACGGCTGCTAGGGAGGTGTTTGCTCCTCGAGCCAGGACAGACAAGGCTCCACCCCCCATCAGGAGAGGCAGGAAAGCACCCAGAGAGCTGGTCTGGTTCTGGAATGAGTCACCGTTGCTTTAGTCTCTAACTCATGTTAATGTTGTAATTACCTCTGATCACCTCTTGACCTTTAATCGGAATATGAAAAGACTCTTTGCTCCTTTACACACACCTTTTGCTGGAAATGGACCATTTCCATGAGGTTCTGTGCTCCAGGTGAGAGGCTGGTTCCCATATCTTCAACCAGACACTGCACCTGCTCCATGTCGATGCCGGGGCCCCGGACCAGGCCGGGCAGCAGCGGCTGAAGACCCACGAAGACTTGACAAACCAAGACACTGCTTCTACCGGCCAGGGAGAGCAGCTAGGAGACAGAGACAGAGGATTCAGTCATATCTAGTTCTAATTGTAACTGGATGAAAAACTGTTGGGTCCAAGGCGCTTGTATGTGGAGTGTTAGGAATTTCAAACTTTTAACTATAGCCTTTGCTGACTGAACTCTAAACAATAAAGATAGGTTGGGACAGAAATAGTTTTAGCTATATATTAGGCATTCATACAAATGATTTTAATAATAACCTTTTCCTTCCTAATGTTTAATCTACGAATTAGAATGTGTGTGCGTCATAATGTTGTATGCTGATTTGGTTGAGTCGTTTGAATGTCTGTACAAACAGAACGTACAGCAGAAATAATCATCTTTTCATTCTCAGAATGGTCTCACAGCTGTCTGATAAGTCTCGAAGTCTCTGTTGACTTCATTTTGGGACATTGTTTTGGTTAAGCTGTTTGTTTTGATATAGCTGAAAACATTATAATCTTTTCTCCAATTGTAAACACCTTTGGCCGACATTGCATCTGTGGTTCAAGGACATTTATGAAGTTAACAGGTTGCCTAGCAACTATAGCGTCATTGGGAGTGTCTTCTTGTCTCGTCATTGGAGGAGGAGGAGGAACGAAGATCTACTGTTATAAAATAGACAGATGCCGGATGTTCGTGGCGCTCTGATACAACTAGTGTGTGGAGGCCCATTGCTTTGCTGATAACCTGTTCATTGCTTTCCTAAATAAATACTTTGATTTGAGAAAACCGAGTTCGGCTCTTCTTCTCTTAAAGGATAAAAGAACACGCGTTTCTCACAGGAGTCGCCATTAACAAGGTGTTTTAACAGTTTACATGACACTGCTGATGATCGTTTTGTGAGTGTAGCTCACCTTCACTTCACAAGCAGAAGATGGGAGATCCAGGATCAGCTGCTTCCTGTAGAAAGGTCCTCTGTCTTCACTGCAAGAAGAAAGAAGAAGAGAAGCTGCTACCAACACTCCAGACATTAATCAGAACAATCATTTATCATACACTCGACTGTATTCAACATACTTGTCCGGCTGGAAGCTCTCATCCCTCTCCCCCCGAACCGTCCCACAGTATTCTCCTGTCTGGTTGTACAGCTCCATGGTGCGAGCCTCGCTGATGACCAGCAGGCGGCTGATGGCGGCGGAGGAGGCGGAGCTACAGCAGACGGTCAGGACACAGGGAGAGCCGTCCTCCGTCTGCTGCAGCAGCACAGGACTGCAGCAGAGAGACACATCAGTGTTCATGTGCATTCAGATCAGGCATCTCTGGCTCTTAGGGAAGATGGAGGTGACCTACACACACAACTCCTCAAACATCATTTCTAAGTTTTTTCTGGTGTGTTCAAACTTTTCATAGCAGCTGAATACTTCTTACCGGTTTGTCTGGTCTCCCTGGGACTGAGCCAGCTCCTCGTCTCCAGCACAGACGTGCACAGGAAGCAGGACATCGGTCAGGTGACGTCCCGGAGGACAGACCCAAGCCGCTCCGCTCTTCACTGACACGTCCACCATGATGCTGCTGAGGCCGCAGGGACCGGAACCTACCAGGAGACAGGGTAGGAGACCAGCTAGGAGACCAGCTAGGAGACCAGCTAGGAGACCAGCTAGGAGACCAGCTAGGAGACAAGCTAGGAGACAAGCTAGGAGACAAGCTAGGAGACCAGCTAGGAGACCAGCTAGGAGACCAGCTAGGAGACAAGCTAGGAGACAGGGTAGGAGACAAGCTAGGAGACAGGATAGGAGACAAGGTAGGAGACAAGGGTAGGAGACAAGCTAGGAGACAGGGTAGGAGAACAGCTAGGAGACAGGGTAGGAGACAAGCTAGGAGACAAGCTAGGAGACAAGCTAGGAGACCAGCTAGGAGACCAGCTAGGAGACCAGCTAGGAGACCAGCTAGGAGACAGGGTAGGAGACAAGCTAGGAGACAGGGTAGGAGACCAGCTAGGAGACAAGGTAGGAGACAAGCTAGGAGACAGGATAGGAGACAAGGTAGGAGACAAGGGTAGGAGACAAGGTAGGAGACAAGCTAGGAGACAGGATAGGAGACAAGGTAGGAGACAAGGGTAGGAGACAAGCTAGGAGACAGGGTAGGAGACAAGCTAGGAGACAGGCTAGGAGACAAGCTAGGAGACAAGGGTAGGAGACAAGCTAGGAGACAAGGGTAGGAGACAAGGTAGGAGACAAGCTAGGAGACAGGGTAGGAGACAAGCTAGGAGACAGGGTAGGAGACAAGGTAGGAGACAGGGTAGGAGACCAGCTAGGAGACAAGGTAGGAGACAAGCTAGGAGACAAGCTAGGAGACAGGGTAGGAGACAAGCTAGGAGACAGGGTAGGAGACAAGCTAGGAGACCAGCTAGGAGACAAGGTAGGAGACAAGCTAGGAGACAGGGTAGGAGACAAGGTAGGAGACGAGGGTAGGAGACAAGCTAGGAGACCAGCTAGGAGACAAGCTAGGAGACAGGGTAGGAGACAAGGTAGGAGACAAGCTAGGAGACAGGGTAGGAGACAAGCTAGGAGACAGGGTAGGAGACAAGCTAGGAGACAAGCTAGGAGACAGGGTAGGAGACAAGGTAGGAGACAAGGTAGGAGACAAGCTAGGAGACAAGCTAGGAGACAAGGGTGAACAAGAAGAATGAGGAGACAAGGTAGGAGACAGGGTAGGAGACAAGGTAGGAGACAAGGTAGGAGACAAGCTAGGAGACAAGCTAGGAGACAGGGTAGGAGACAAGGTAGGAGACAAGCTAGGAGACAAGCTAGGAGACAGGGTAGGAGACAAGGTAGGAGACAAGGTAGGAGACAAGCTAGGAGACAGGGTAGGAGACAAGCTAGGAGACAGGGTAGGAGACAGGGTAGGAGACAAGCTAGGAGACAAGGTAGGAGACAAGGTAGGAGACAAGCTAGGAGACAAGCTAGGAGACAAGGGTAGGAGACAAGCTAGGAGACAGGGTAGGAGACAAGGGTAGGAGACAAGCTAGGAGACAGGGTAGGAGACAAGCTAGGAGACAGGGTAGGAGACAAGCTAGGAGACAAGCTAGGAGACAAGCTAGGAGACAGGGTAGGAGACCAGCTAGGAGACAAGGGTGAACAAGAAGAATGAGGAGACAAGGCTGCATGATGTCTGGACAGAAGATAGATCAGGAGAATAAACCTTCAGCCCAAACATTACAGATTTATCTGACACGTCAATGAAATCTAACGACTTGTCTAGAATCTTGATATTTCATTTTGACCTTTTTAAATTTGAGGCATTATGTGAGAAACAGATTCTTACACCTGAGAGATGAAGAGACGTCTCATTGGTTTGGTTTGATGTCGAGATGAACAGTTATATATTCATAATAGACTCTGAGCTCCTGTCCCTGTGTCATGAGCAGATAACCACCATAGATATATAGATAAAGGCCTTTTTATATATATATCTATGATAACCACAGCAGCAGCAGATGTGCTAACAGTCACATTTACCTCAAACCGCTTCAGCTCGTTTCCCTCAAGCTTCTGAATTGTCTCCTTCGCATTTCTTCAAACTCAATAGAAAAACAACTCGTATCGCAGACACCGGGAATCATCGACCGGTGGATTTGAACGGGAATTAGCTGCTAACGCTAAATCTACGGGTCGGATCAAAGCAGCAGCCGCGTCGCTGCGCCTGATGACGCGTTGTTGTGGTGTGACGTCAGTAAGCTGCGACTCCGGAAGTGACAGTTGACGACACAGAGTGAGGAAACGCTTCTTTCTCCTCAGTGTGTTGAAGCTTTCTGTAAATCTGATGGTAATAATAATGGCGGATCCTTTGTCGCGTTGGCGTCAGATAATGGTTGTGGACCAGGATGGCGTCTGATGATGGATCCTGACTGTGGACCATGACTGTGGACTATAGTGGATCAGGTCTTGATAGTGGATCATGATCCTGCTGCTGACCACAGACTATGATGCAGCAGGACTGCTTCACATACAGTATTATAGTTCTCCTTCCAAATGTTTTCCCCTCATCATTGCTGCTAAAACCTTTCTCCTGATGATGTTCTCCTCTACACATCTGTGTCACTTGTGTCGTCCTGGGAGACGGATCCTCACATGTGTCTCTCTGAGGTTTCTACGTGTCTTCACCTGTTAAAAGGGTTTTTAGTAGTTTGTCCTGACTCTTGTTGAGGGTGAAGGACAGAGGATGTCTCACCATGTTAAAGCTCTATGAGACAAACTGTGATTGGTGAATATGAGCTGTACAAATACAATCTGATTGAAAACCTGATGGATGGAGACATTTAGTTTGATGTTTCGCTCCTGTTCGGATTCTGGTAACTGATACAGATGATTACCACGGAGAAACAACAAAAAGACAAACCTGGATTGATCTGTCCAAAAATCCAAGAGGATTCTCCCTACCCTGTCTAGTGCCCCTGAGCAAGGCACCTTACTCCCCCAACATCTGCTCCCCGGGCGCCGTACATGGCTGCTCACTTGTCCGTAGATAGATAGATAGATAGATAGATAGATAGATAGATAGATAGATAGATAGATAGATAGATAGATAGATAGATAGATAGATAGATAGATAGATAGATAGATAGATAGATAGATAGATAGATAGATAGATAGATAGATAAAGTACTTTATTCATCCCCGAAGGGAAATTAAGTTGTCATAGCAGCCGGTATATTTGAATACAATAAAATACAATACAATACAATAGAATAAAATTTAAAATAAAAGGTAGAAAGAATAAAAAAAAAACAGAAGCACAAGATAAAAATACAATAAAATAGGTAGATAAGGTGCATTGGCAAGATGATGGTAAAAGTACTGATGATATGAGGTTTTGTCCTTATTTTCTATAAAATTTTAATCTGTAATGCTATGAAAAGAACGCCTCGACCATGACTTTCTCTTAAGACGAGCTAAATGTTTCCTGCACCAGATGGTTAAAAGCAGAGGTTACATTTCCCTCCTTGCATGAGTGTGCTTGTGCATGTCTGTGCATGTGTTTGGGACAAATAAATGTATCTTAATCTTAATCTTAACTCCTGTTCCTGTGGCAGATGATGGACTTCACGGAGTGTCACGGAGACACCGTGTCCGGTGTGGCCTCTGCGGCCCGGTCCGGCTGCAGGCGGCGGCTGAGGAGGCTGATCCGCGGCGGCCACAGCCTGGACTGTCGGGACAACCGCGGCTGGGTGGCGCTGCACGAGGCTGCAGCCGCTGGGAGCGCCGGCTGTGTGCAGGAGGTGCTCTCTGCTGCCGGCGGTAAGACCAGGGGCTTCTGTTGGGCTTCTCCTGGTACAAGGGGGATTGCTTTAGTGCAAATCTGAAAGAAACACACAACCATTTCAGGAGTTGTATCGTTGTAGAGGTAACTGATGTTTCACCTCTCACCCAGGTGGTTGCTTCAGTTCCTCAGATATATACCAGGACCTGGATGAATGAGAATCTGCACAATTAGCTGTTCAGAATCTGGGATTGCTGACTAAAATAGCCAATTTTCTTGATAACAGCTGTTCAAAACCTAGATGCACTGATTCTAAAAGAAATGAAAACAGAGAAATGCACCAAATCCTGACGTTTCAGAAGCTATAGTGCCAGAGAATGTCTGGATTTCTTTTAACTGCCACTGAACAAGGTGATTAATGAACCTGTCTCTAAATTGGACCAACTGTGCAAAATGTTTACTACCAGGATTCAAGTTAGTAATCAGCCATCAAAATAATCGACTGAACGATGCCTCCCTCTCTCCTTTGAGTGCTAGTTTATGAATTTGCCTTAAAGTTGAGAAACAACAGTTGAAATGATTCCTTCTGTGTGGAAGCAGGAGGCTCCCCCCGTGGCTGCCGTGCGTATGTGAACTCCCTGACACATGAGGGGGAATCTGCTTGTTACCTGGCAGCACAGCGTGGACACCTGGCGGTGGTCCGACTCCTCCTCAAAGCACATTCCAACATCAACCAGCCAACGAATGACTCGTCCTGTCCTCTGTATGCAGGTACAACATGCGAACAGTATCAAACTAATGTGAATTTGATCCTTTTTTATTTTGTCTTTGGGTTGGTAATGTTAAACTCTTGGATTAATTCTATCTCTAGTATTTATCAGCTTCTAATTTCCTTCAGCCGTAGATGGGGGACACCAGGAGGTTGTGGAACTGCTGGTTGGTGAAGGTGCAGAGGTCAACAGAACACACACTCCGTCATGCTGGACCTGCCTTCATCAAGCTGTTTTCAAGGTTATTGTTAAAATCACAAGCACACACTCGACTCAGTGTGTTGTATCTGAACTAGTAATGAACATAAAGCTTTACTCCCCAAGGGTCACAGTGATATTGTGCGCATTCTGGTTAATGTCTGCCACCTGGAGGCGCTAGACGACCACAATATCTCGCCTCTGTTTGTGGCGGCTCAGTATGGAAAGCAGGAATGCCTTGAAATTCTCATTAATGCAGGTAAATGGTTGTTTTTCCTCATTCCTCTGTAGGTGTACTCATTTATTCATTGATTCAATATGTAGCAATTGACAGCTGCTCTCTCTGCCCCATGTCTCTTAAAACACCAATCAAATAAAAAATAAAATCAATCATAATTGTGTTTGATTTGTTTCTTTTTTGACTCTAGGTGCCAATGTGAACATCCAGGCAGCTGATCTAGCCACGCCCCTGCTGATCGCCTCTCAGGAGGGCCACCAGGCCTGTGTGGACCTGTTGTTGGACCATGGGGCCGATCCTAACAAAGACTGCAGTAATGACTGGCCCCAGTTTCCCATTCATGCTGCTGCTGAGTTTGGTCATATTGGGTACTGCACTTTCTATTTGATGTGTTGTTGGTCAGTACATTAGAGTAAAACCCTGAAAAAGAAGCAGCATCACCGGGTTTTGAACTAATGATTCTTCTCTTTATTGATTTGACAGCTTCAGTATTTTATTGTCTAAGATATTGAGTTAACAGTGATAGAACACAAAGAGGAGAGAAGCAAATTATTTTATTGAGAAGCTGCAACCAAAGAATGTTTGACATGTTTTTTAAATGGTCGCTGAGATGAATCAGATTCCATCGCTTTTGAACTATTTTGTCTCATTGCTGTCATTTAAATGTTTCTGATTCTAAACACATCTTACGGTTGTATGATGATACTGTGTCCATGTTTTTTTAACCTTTTGTAATCCTGTTGATCCAGTGTCCTCAGGAGGCTGATTGCTGTTACGGATCGTGTGTGTGACCGTGATGATAACATGGTAAGTCCTTTGTACGTAGCCATCCACAGCCATCAGAGCAAGTGTGTGGAGCTGCTCTTAAGGGAAGGTTATAGTCCAAATGCCCAAGACTGCACACGAAGCCTGGGCCTCTCTTCCCCACTCTCCTTCGCCTTGTGCCATTCATCCATCCAACCGTACAGGTTTGTAAAGCAGCAGATTGAAACCACTCACTCACTCACTCTAAAAACAAAGAAAATAAAACAGATGTTTAAACCTGTTGATCATGATTAAATCTCTTTCAGTGAATCTGTGAGGTTGCTGGTAGCTGCTGGAGTCCGTTTGGCTGAGGAGACCTGGGTTCATGCCTTGGCCACAGATAAAACAGACCTGCTGGAGCTGATTCTGGAGCACAGATTGATCCCTCGACCCGACACTTTGACCTCACACTGTTCTGTATCGCATCATCCTGGGAAAACTGTGTTAACGCTTCAGGAGCTGAGGGAGCTGATCTGTGTGGCACTCAGCCAGGTACGTCTTGCTGCCTGCTGGCTTCCCCTGCTTCTGAAGGCAGGATTGGAGCCTTCTCTGCTGCTTCAACCACACATGTAAGGTTCTCCACTCACTCGGACACATTTATGGACATTTATCAGAGGGAAGTTCTTGACCAGTGTTCCTTTGTAGGTTGGAACATGCAGACACTGATGCGTTGAACTACCTCCTGCAGTTTGTCAACTGGTCAACTTTGTCTGCTCCTTTAAAACAAATCCTGTTTCAAAGAAAAGTGGAAAAGACCTGGGAACCATTTCCAGATTTTGGTACAATCACAAAATAAATACGTACAAGTTGCTTCTATTCTGTAATAAACTTTAGATGGTAACTATTTTGCTGGTCTTTCCTTCCTCTAGATTCCATTCCCCGTCTTTCTAATATCTGCCGGCTGAAGCTCAGGGCAGTGCTAGGACCAGATCGACTGATGAGGACCAGCGCCGTCCAGCAGCTTCCTGTTCCCTCCCTTCTTCACAGCTTCCTTCAATTTAGGGACGTCCCAGAAGCTTCCCTCTCCCACCCGCCGGCTTCACCACTTTTAGCTCAAATAAGGGTTTTCTTCGATACACACCAACATAGACATGTTCTATAACCCCCAGTTTTTACCTCTATGTTGCTTCAAGGTTGTCAAAATCATCCTGATTCTCACAGTTTCACGCACACTTACATTCAAACTGCTCTATGTAAATATATTGAGATAACAATGTTTTCTTTTAAACCGATGTTGCCTTAAGTTGTTATAAATGTTTAAGACTGAAATAAATACTTTGTCCAAAGTCTCTTCCTCAAAATGTATGATTATCTCCAAAAGAGAACAGTAGATTCTCCTTCAGTGGAAAAGCAGCATTGTGAAGCTTTAAAGGTTTTTGTTCCAACATTGTTTCCAGTGTGAGTGAGTAGCGACATCATGGGCCTAGCACTGACTGAAATCCCTCTTAGAACCAACCTTACTTCATTTTAAATCTTTATTTGACATAATTTAATGTCATAATAATAATAAAGCTATGCCTCCACAGCTTTAAAAGGAGAAGAGTATGATGACACATCTAGATATCATTGAAATAATTAATAACTTCAAAATTTGCCTTAAATCTTTGGATGGTGATAAAGTTTCTCAAAATTTAATCGTGAAGATAAGATGTCTCATTTGTTGTTTTTTAATAACCAGATTAATACCAAGACTGTAATGACCAGCTTCAACCAGAGGGGCGGTCTGTTGCTATATAATAGTGGCCGACTGCCGTGAAACAGCGTAGCAGAAGAAAAGGAGGCCGCTGATTGGTCGGCGCCACCCTCTCTGTGTTCTGTGTTTGACAGCCGGAAGTAGCGACGGTAGAAACAAGTCGATCCCGGAGGTTCATTGACTTTAAACCACATTTGAAGAAGAGGATATGGATATACATAAGGATATAAGGATATGTCTTAATGTTTCATAATCCGTGAGTTGATGAAATCCACACGTTTCTCTGTGCATGTGGGTTTTCTGGGGGATTCTGGCCCATGTTGCTGTAGCCTGCTAGCATGGTTAGCATGGTTAGCTGCAGGGGAACTAGCTTCTGATTTCTGTCTTTTTAGCTGAAAACGCTTTTTCCAGTTCAGAGCCAAAACGACACAAAGAGCCCTGTCTGAAAGAGGGATGGTCATTGGAAGATTTATATTTACAAAACAATCATTGGGCTACTGCCACTATATCTCTCCTCTCTCATCAGCTGGAACTGTAATACCCACACTACCCGCTCCCAGAGCTGGCTTTCATTATACCTGCCTCTTGTTAACACCAACCTGGGGAAGACAGCTTTCTGTTATAAGGAACCCTACATTTGGAATGAGGTCCAAAGATCTTTAAAGTTGTGCTCATTTGTTTCATTGACGGAGTTCTGGAGTCTGGTCTCATGAACATCTGACTTCTCCTGCAGTGACTGTAACTGCTGGTTGACTTGGCCATAATATTGTATTGACGAATTGTTTTATACCTTGTATTACTGTGTGTATATATATATATGCATATTTATTTCATTCATATTTATTCAATGTATTAACTTTTAATGTATCAACTTTTTTATTGTACCCTCAGCACCATTGTAAATGAGGGTCTTATCCCTCAATGTGTCTTCCGAGGCTTAAATAAATAAATATTCAATCAATCAAAAAATTCAAAGAGCCAACACAAACTAACGTCAGCTTTCTGTCCGTGACAACCTGCCACAACCTGCCAGCTAAGCTATGTTAGCATCGCGTTCACTAAAGACGAGTTAACGAACATGCAACATGGTGCAGGTGTGAGCTCAGCTTCACTGGGAGCTGCTCTGAACTCATGGATGCTCCACTGGTCTTAATGGGAAACGCTGCAGCCTGTTTCCTTCCTGAGCTGTCCAATCTATTTGTTAATAGCAGGTGTCAACATCCACTTTATGCAGATTATTGGATATTAATTAATACAAATGAAGAGACTGAACTCATGCATCCAACGGACGGAAGTAGGTTTTCTAAGTCATCTGTGAACTTGTTCTGCTTTTACTTTGGTGTTTACATGAAGCTCTCCAGGGTCACATTACTGTAGAAACCCAATCCAAGCAATGATAGAAGTATGGGATTTCTGTTATTAAAATACTAATGGACATACAGTATAGGACTGCAACTATAAGTCTGTATGACAAGAATAACACTCAGAAGAAAGCACAGCGACTATAATATTATTATTATATATTATATTAATGATAATTCGAATTATTATTTTCTTAGCTAAGTATTTGTTTATAACATTTTAGTAAATGGTGTAAAATTACTATTTATAATTGTTCACAGCCCATGTTGATATATTCAATTAGCTTGTTTTATCTGAGAGAGCCCAACACATTCAGTTTACTCTCATGCTATACTAGTTCAGATTCTTGAACCAGGTGATGAAGACAAACCTAAATCATGAGTCGTTCATCAAATTGCAGATTCGTTTTCTGTCGATTGAGCCGTTTATCAACCCACGCTTGTTTTCTTCCTCTTTGACTTGCAGCTGAGGCCAGCATTAGGCAGAGTTCTCGTCCGCACGTCTTTCAGATGAGGCATGCTGGAAGTATGCAGCCCATGTACAGAAGAGATGCTGGAGTCTGGCACCAAACAAGAAGTCTTCTCTACAAGAATCTGCTCATCAAGTGGAGGACCAAACAACAGAGTCTTCAGGTGCTTACTGTTCAGCAGACTGGTGTGAGAGCTTGTTCTGCTCAGCTCAGTGTGTGACTGTTGTCTTGATGTTTCACGATTAGTTTGAAATCGAAGCCGGTTTCATGCATGATGTCATTTAAAATGAGAACTTAATATAGATAATCAAAATGATTAAATGAACAGACAGATTTTTGTGTACTGTCATTATTATTCTGACAGTTTAAACTTTTAGAACTGACAACTGCATACATGTTTCACACGCTGGCATGGTCCACATTCTGTCTAGATCTCTGAGGAAGCTCTCTGTGGTTATTGCAGTGGAACCTCTTCCACTGTTAAAACACTTGGTGTGGTTTTGCTGTCGTGAGTTTGTTTGCTGAGCGTCAGTAAAGATGTGACTGCTCCAGTGCATAAACAAACCACAATTGAATCTTAATGCCCATTTTATGAAATAAACATTGATGTTTCTTCTTCCCCTTTTTAAATTCTCTCTTGGCCATACATTATTCATTTGGTTTCAAGTTGCACTGATGCATTTGTAATGTCTCTGTGTCTCAACAGTTGGATTGAGGAGTAGCACAGAGAAACCTTCCATAAAATACTGTAGCAAAGTCCAGGGATTACCTGAACTACATTTTGAATAATACCTCCTGTACTTCATGTTTGTTACTGGTTACTGAATCCCTACTTAACCACATGTCCTTTAAACTCTACTTTGTGGGTTTCACCTCATTTGCCTTGGAGGCAAAGTGTTGAGTGAGAGTTTAGTTTTGCATACACACAGATCATGTTTTACAATACACAATCTAGATCTCAAGGCAATGAGTCTTATCGCTTCACCTTACTGTGTTGCTTAAGGTCCAGTTGTTGCTTGTTGTTTATGGTTTGAAGGAAAGACAAATGTCTCCTGTCATCTGTTTTACGAGGTCTGATCTGTTCGGTATAGTCCCTGAATAGAGCATCAGTTTGCATTAGAAAATATAATTATTTAAAGTATGTATTACTGACCTATTATCAAATTTGTATTACCATGACGAATTACAGCAAATTATGTTTGGTTTTCTCATCATCTGGTCCATTTTATGTTTTCTGTACAGGAATTGATTTTACCTTTACTACTCTTGGGGCTGCTGATACTCATCAGTACCCTCAATCCTCACGTTTACTATGGAGGCATCAGCACCATGGAGCTGGAGCGGGAGGACCACTTCTTCAAGGGCCTGGGCTACACACCAATCACCAACATCACCACCCACATCATGGAGGAGGTGGCCCATCAGATGCGTACGTGTCTGAGACACATCTTGGTCTTAAAGTTCACATCTACAGTAGAAGACAATCCTGTGTTCTAATCACCCGATCTATATCGATCAGGCTTGAGGACAGAGGAAGTTTGTGATGCTTATCCTCCTCCTTGTGTTTTCAGTCTTGGAGAATAATCTGGAGATGTTTGCTAGCGAGGAGGACCTGGAGAACGCCAGCCTGTACGAGCCTTCCAGCTACGTTGGTGTCGTCTTCATGGACAGCTCTGCCACATCTTACAGACTGCGCTTCCCCTACAACCAGCTGCCTCTGCCCAGCGATTACACAGAATCTATTGGTAAAATTCTGACTCTCTTTTATTTATCTGTTGTGGGAACCTACCAGAGAGATAATCCGACCTTTGATGAGGGAGGCTGTGAATAAACTGAGCTAACGGCTGAAAAACAGCTCAACAGATGCACAATCTCAAACTGGGTCAGAATTTCAATTCACCATTTTGAGAAAGCTGGAAAGACTAAAAGTCTAAGAATGCTCTTATGTCACTAATCCAAAAGCCAGACTTGAACCAAACTATTGCTAATCAGTGGAAAACCATTTGGCTGCTATTGATTGTTCCTGAGGGATGGAACACAGGAACATATTGAAAGACCTTATTTAAGCAAAACAAGGAATGCAAAGAAAGATACAACTGCAAGAACGGAAAATATCTTACATATCATTGTGTGTGTGTGTGTGTGTGCTTGTCCTCTTCTAGCAAACTGTTTCACCAGCTCAGTGAACTGCAGAGCAGCTAACTACTGGTACTCGGGCTTCATCCGCCTCCAGTCTCTGATCGACGCAGCCATCATCCAGGTGAGACATGCAGGAGATGTTCTCTTAACCCACTGGACCTTAAAGAGGGGAAGGTCCTGTGTGCATGAAGCAATGACACAAGACTTTCGCTGATTCCTTTATTCTTTTTCTCATTGACGTTTTCTAGATTTAATGATTAATAATTTAATGGAAGATATCCTTCATTCCATTGATAATGATAATTAGTCGCTGACCGTCCTTAGTTTCACCAGATGATCATCTGGTTTCTGTTTACAGATGCAGACGAAGCGGGCCGTGCGGAGTGAGATGGACCTGAAGGTGGTCATGATGGGTCAACCGGGTTCTGTGGAGGTGCAGAAGTTCCCCCACGCCCTCATCTCCATATACCTGGTCCTGGCCTTCACACCCTTCGTCACCTTCCTCATCGTCAATGTGGCAGCTGAGAAGGAACATCGCCTCAAAGACACCATGACCATGATGGGACTCTACAACACAGCCTTCTGGTAAAAAAACAAGAGGAGAGATCAGTCTCTCTGTTCATGCGTAGAAACTAATCTGTTTGAACCTGTGTGTGGTTGGGGTACAACAGGCTGTCATGGGGCCTCCTGTACGCTGCTCTGGTGACCACCATGTCCTTCCTGATGTCCATCATCGCTACGTACACGGCACTGTTCCCTAACAGTGACTTCTTAGTTATTTTCGGCCTCATCTTCCTCTATGGAATATCATCTGTAAGTACAGCTGCAATCTGTTGAAGAAATAGATTGTAAAACACTGAGTCAGGTTGATCCTGATTCTTATCCATCATCCTTTCTCTCTCATCCTCTCTTCAATCCAACAGATCTTTTTCTCCTTCATGCTGACGCCGTTATTTAAGAAGCCTAAGTTTGCCAGCACAGTGGGCTCCATGCTGACCGTGGTGTTCGGCTGCCTGTCGCTCTTCACCGTGCTGATGAAGGACTTCCCTCAGCCTCTGGTCTGGCTCCTCTGCCTGCTCTCCCCCAGCGCCTTTTCAATTGGCATCGCACAGGTGACCAACTCTCTCAATCACATCCACTCGCCACTCTGCATTTCTTGATTTCTTGGTGTAAAGGTTGTGTAATAATATATCTTATTAGTTTGGGACATTTCTCCATGAATATAAATGGATCTGGCTTCCTGATGTTGTTTCCCTAACTGTAACCTTCAGCTTTCACCAGGGTCCATATCACATGTCAACTTTACTTTCTCTTAGATTAGCTTGTTGATGACATGTATTGGCAGAAGTGTTTGCAGTGTGAAGACAGAGTAACATGGTTTGATGTACATGTGTGTGTCCACATGTCAGGTGGTTTACCTGGAGGCTCAGGGAGACGGAGCTGTGTTTTCGTCCTTGACCAACGGGCCTCACCCTCTGTACGTGCCCCTGATCATGCTGGTTCTGGACTGCATCCTCTATCTTCTGCTGGCTGTTTACCTGGACCAGGTTCTGCCTGGTAACTACACATTCATTGAATATTAAGTCCGCTCTGAAACTGTTGGGCTTCAGTTTACCTGAGGGATCACTTTGTCTTAACATTGTTTGAATACTATTATCATGTGTCATACTTACATTTTGTCTGCTATGCAGGTGAGTATGGAATAAGGAGGTCCCTGGTGTACTTCCTGAAACCGTCCTATTGGTCCAAACGCACAGAGCGCTACGTGGAGGTGAGCTCGGTTTACGACGCGGAGGTGAACGGCGCTCCTGGTGTGGACGAGTCGGTCGAGCCTATTTCACCTGAGTTCAGAGGGAAAGAAGCCATTCGGTAAAAAACTTGCATAGCTGCATTAAAAGTTACATTTTATATTTGCAGTCTGTTACAAAAAGTGCTTCTGAGAAATGCAGCTTGTTACACTGCTCGTGGGTAACTACAGTACAGGCTATTTGTATCCATGTTTATCAATCTTTGTCTGAAATAACAATCTAAAACACACAGGATTAACACTTTCATATGAACATCTGGCAACATTTAAGGCTTTAAATGTTTCCAGGAAGAATTCTGTTGCTCTGTCTCAATTCGGTGTCTGCATCCTTCAAAGGGGCAACTTCGTAACTATCGTAATAATATGATCAAAATAAAGATGCCTGTGGAGGATGTGTTTCACGGAGCCTTGAAGTGCGACGGCCTTGTCCCGACGCTGTGACTCAGCAGGTTTTCAAATGCAGCTTTCAAAGGATGCAATCCCTTAATCCAGACACAGTGTCGAGCTCAGTTAAAGAGGGAAATGTTGCCAGACTCCACTGGCTGAAGACGGAGCCTGTGAGACCTGCCTGTAACGTGACAGCTTCCATTGACTCTAACTCTTAGTTCTGCTTTGTTTTTACTTGATCAATGTCTGGCAGCATCAATAACATCCACAAAGTGTATAAAGAGAAGGACAACGTGGTGGAGGCTCTGAGAGGTGAGAACACTTTCCTTTCACCAGCTCAGCTCAGAACAGCCCTTAATGTGACTATTCTTTAGATTAAGAAAAATGGTTTAGATAGTGAAGCATGTTGAATCTAATTGACCTCATTACATCAGATCCTGTTTCCTAAACCTACAGCGGACTTACTATATTTTGTTTAGCTGCTCTCTGTGTTATAGTAGCTTATATTTCTAGATTGATTTCATCTTCTCCTTCTTTACATCCTTCCCCAGGTTTGACGTTTGACATCTACGAGGGCCAGATCACGGCTCTACTGGGACACAGCGGGGCTGGAAAGTCCACTCTCATGAACATCCTGTGTGGTATCTGCCCCCCCACCAACGGCTCGGCCACCATCTACGGGTCGCCTGTCGCAGAGATCGCCGATGGGTCCGAAATGAAGCAGCTGGTGGGAATCTGCCCCCAGTTCAACATCATCTTCGACGTGCTGACGGTGGAGGAGCACCTCAGGATATTCGCCGCTATCAAAGGGATCCGACCTGCAGAGATTGACGCAGAGGTAAGGTTATGGGAGACCAGTTCACTGAGAGAAGATCCTCTGTTGGTAATAATGAGTCTTCAACGTCAGGTTGTTCATCCTTGGTGTATATTTCTTTCTCTTTGACAGGTTAACAAAGTTCTGAAGGATCTGGACTTGGAAAAGATCATGTCTGCTCAGGCCAAGAATCTGAGTGGAGGCCAAAAGAGGAAGCTCTCTGTGGGCATCGCCATCCTCGGAGATCCCAAGGTACCTAAAGCTGGAAGTGGACACTTTCCATGTTCTCTGTCTCCATCAGCTTGGGTTCATTCTGAGCTGTTTGCCTCATGATCTTCCTTTTCTGTCAGATCCTGCTCCTGGATGAGCCCACGGCCGGCATGGACCCGTGCTCCAGACACCAGGTGTGGTCGCTGCTGAAGAACCGGCGAGCTGGCAGAGTCACGGTCCTGAGCACACACTACATGGACGAGGCAGACATTCTCGCTGGTGTGAACTTTTTCTGTTACATAACCAACACAGTCCCACAGTCACTTGTCTGTTGTTATGGTTCAACACAGATGCTGCTTCTCTTTTCTCCAGATCGCAAAGCTGTGATCTCTCAGGGACGACTGAAATGTGTCGGCTCCTCCATGTATCTCAAGATCAAGTGTGGTGTTGGATATCATCTCAGGCATGTAGATCCTCCTGGTGAAGCTGGTTGTGTCTCTGCATGTTTCAAACGGGAATGGCCCTTCGATGAACCGCTTACAGATACTCTTACATATTTCTACACATCATGCAATATGAAAAATAAGTTGTTGTCGTGTGAAAACATGTTGTATTTTTTATTTATTATAGAATTTATAGAATATATAGATTATTTTGTTTGAGCTTTAATTGTTTATATGTTTTTCCCCTGTCACAGAATGTCGGTCACTGAGGGATGTGAAGCTGAAAACATCACGTCGTTGGTCGAGCAGAACGTTCCCAAGGCAAAGCTGTCCCAGCAGCATGAAGCAGAGTTGACCTTCACGCTTCCCTTTGAGAGCATGGACACGTTTTCAGGTCAAATCCCACGACACAGAAATATCAGTGGAATTAAATCCCTAGTTTCAGAGAAAACTCTTTAAAGTCAACACAGGAAACCTCATCCAGACTAGAGCTGATAACACTGCAGCTGAGCTTTGACTAACAGCAGTGAACCTGCACCAAGTAACAATTCATGTGTTTTCTTATAGGTTTGTTTTCTGAGTTTGACTCTCAACCCAAACTGGGAATCATCAACTATGGGGTTTCCATGACAACACTGGAGGACGTTTTCCTTCGCCTGGAGGCGGAGGCTGAAGTGGACCAAGCTGGTGAGTGTGTATATAGAAGCAGTGCTGAATATTAATAAAACCCAAATGTATAAATACAAGTATTTATCAGTGTACTTGCTTCATGTGTGCAGATTACAGTGTGTTCAATCGGGAGCAGGCCGAGGACGATTGTGACACCAACGCCTGTGTGGACGACACAGACCAGCGGCTGCTCGCGTTCTCGGACAACAAGTCTGACGTTGTGTCGGGTCACGCTCTGTGGCGGCAGCAGTTCAGCACCGTGGCCTGGCTGCACATGCTCAACATGCACAGAGAGAGGAAGGCCTTCATTTACACGTGAGTGATAAGTGACTATTGGAAAACCAGATCCAGATTCAGGCTGGACAGTGATTCAGAGCTGACACACAGTCTGTGGCAGTGAAGAGAAACTCTGCTGCAGCATCATGAGGAATCTGTCAGTGTGTTTGACCTGTTGTCTCTTCCTTTCATCTTGTCCTTTGCAGTCTGGCCTTGTTCCTGGTGTTTGTTGCTGCGGTGCTCGTCCTGTCTCTGGCCACTGGAAACATCCAGATTCACTCATCAGATCGTCAGTTTCTTCCCATTTACCTCCTCAAGAAGGACCAGTTGCCTCGGAGATACACCACCAGCCTCCTGGTTCAGAACTCCTCTGGTGAGTCAAGACTGCTTCTGTGACCTGGAAGGAAACAAACTGATCTCTGATATTTTGGAGGCTGGTTGTCTATGATGTGTTCTGAAATCATAAACTTATAAACCCTGATACAATTCATCTGTAAAATGTCACATCAATGTTATTGGCCTTCAATACTGACTGATGTCCTACGGTTAAATTACACTCTTAACCACCATTACTCATCTGTCCTGTATGATCATATGAATATCTCTATACATTTGCTTTACTCCCCTCAGTCCAGTTGTTGTGTACTTAGCTGTGTGTTATTTTCCTCCTGTCAACAGACTCTGATATTTCTGACTTTGTCCACAACCTGGAGTCTCAGAACATAAAAGTGGAAATGATGAAACACAGTGACTACATGTCCGCAGCTCCCCACAGCGCCGCCATCAACGTGACGGGATCCAACAAGGTCACTTTGCTGTTGGACAGATGGAATTCACTGTTGTTATCAGACATGATGTGTGGGCGAACCCCTCCTGCACCATGTAACGCTCCCTAACTCTTCATCCTCTCTCTGTTAACAGGGGTTCAGGTACAGCGTTGCGTTCAACAGCACCACAGTCCACTCCTTGCCTATGGCCGTCAATGTTCTGAGCAACGCACTCCTCCGAGGCCTGAATGGAACCGGACCCATCCGAACCTGGACCAAGCCGTTTGATTATGTGAGGATTTAACAGCTAGGAGACAAATCTCATCTTTGCTGTTTCCCTGTATCACTTGAAGATATTTTCAACTTTCCTCCTGTCACGTCCCTCAGCAAATCCCTGACGCCACGTCCTACGCTCTGGTGTACATTGAGGCCATCATACTGGGAATGCTGGCAGCTGGAATGCCTGCGTATTTTGCAATGGACCACACTCGAGACCGAGAGGTAACCAGTTAACCAGTAGTTTGTTTGTAGAGCTCCTCCCAGCTTGGACACACAATGACATGTCAGATAATGTTCCACTCTGATCTACCACTGACATTCTTAGGTCAGCTTCAGCTCAGTTAACCGTTGTTTTTGTGGCATATTGCTGAAGAGTCAGAGACGTAGACCAGCAGGACACATGAGGTGAGAGAGAAGAAGCTTTGAGACAGACTCACAGTTAGTATGTTGTTAGTGAGATGTTAGTGCCTCAGAGCTCAGTCACACCAGGATTCATAAGAGCAACATTTCAAGATTGAACTATTCAAATCAGTGGATTCAGTTTGGACACAAAGATAAATCTTCAACTTTGAATTGAAAAATAATTTTCTTGACCAATCACAAAGTGTTTAGCACAAAACAGCTTTGAATCCCCGTCCTCCGCTGGAGCATAAACTACAGCTCGAAGGAGTGCTGTGTGTTTTGCAGTCAGTGGAGACACAGAAAAGAAATGAGTTGGTTTCAGATGAACTGTGTCGACTCTCTTGTCCGGGAGTTAAAGCCCCTTGTTCTTCTCTTCCTGGTGCAGACGCCGACTCAGCACAATCCCCAAGTCGGGCTCTTCCCCGGTTGTAGAGCAGATAGAAAGTGTTTATCCTGTTACTCCTGGTTTATCCTGATTCCGATCAACAGACGTTATTATTATTATTATTATTATTAATATTTGTATTAAACACTATGCAGCTTTTCATCTTAAACCAGCAGCTTGATTAAAATAAATGTGATGGTTGAGTGAGTGTGAACATGGAGAATGTTTCCTGTTTTATTCACACTCCTTGTTGAGGAGAAGTCAGATTTTTTACATTTGCCTGTTTTGTCCTCTTCAGATCAAGTGTCGCTCAACTCTGCGAATCTCTGGTCTGGTACCATCGGCGTACTGGTGCGGCCAGGCAGCGGTGGACATCCCCTTCTACTACCTCATCCTGTCCTTCATGAGCATCATCCTCTTCTCCTTCCACACCGGCAGCCTGCTCACCTCCAGCAACCTCACCGCTGTGGTTCGTACTGTGGCATCGAACCCCGGCTCTCCAGCACAGAAACCATATTCCTGTGGAGTCACGTCTCCTCTCCTCTCTCCAGGTCCTGTGTATCGTTGGCTTCGGTCCGGCCATGATCCTCTTCACCTATGTGTTTTCTTTTGGCTTCGCCCGAGTCCAGAGCAACAGGGATTTCTTCTCTGTCATCTCCATGATGGTGAGAAACATATATGAAAATGATGAAGTGAATATTCAGATTAACCTTCAGTTTCTTATTCTCACCGACACAATGTTATAATGTGACTCTCGTTGTGGATGTTGGTCAGTGTTATCACTGGAGTCACATGCTGGTTTTCTTTATCACTAAGTGGGTGACTTGTGCTTCAGGTGTGTGTTGTATCAGCCTCGTTGGTTCAGTTGTCGTTTGTGAATGACAACCTGGGACTGACCAGGAACCTGCACAACATCCTGTGCTTCTTCAACCCTCTGTACCCTCTCATGGGCTGCCTCAACTGCATCACTAAGGTGGGAACACAACAACAACACTCACTTCTCTACATGTGTTTGTTTGTCTGTGGTTTTGTCTTTCAACTTGGGATTAAAACATTAGTAGTAGGGATGAGCGAGTACAGCATTATCTGTATCTGTATCTGTTAACCATATGAATTATCCGTATCCGTATCCGTACTCGGAGTGGGCGGGGCCTAACCCGGAAGTGGGTGTGGTTTAACCCGGAAGTGGGCTGGTTCAACATTACTTTCTTTTTTAACTTTGACATTTTTTTATGATTTTTTTATTTTTATTTTTTTAAATTTATTTCCACACCAGGTGTGTGTGTGTGTGTGTTTGTGTGTGTGTGTGTGAGTGTGTGTGTGTGAGTGAGATGCGAGGGACGTTCACTGTCTCCCGGAGAAATGAACACTCTGTGTTTTTAGTATAGAAATACGTGAATTATATTCGTTCACAAGTCATACAGACTGGTTTTGTTATTTTCACTTTACATTAACACTTAAAGTTTAGTGCAGTGTAATTGTTTGCCGTGATAATTAAATGCCAGTGTGATAATAAATGACAATTTCAAACCATACAAACTGTCATGTTGTACTGTATTTAATAGAGGTTTACTTTACTGTAAATTAAGTGTAAATGTAAAGTGAAAATAACAAAACCAGTCATTATGACTTGTGAACAAATATAATTCACGTCTTTCTATACTAAAAAACACAGAGTGTTCATTTCTCCGGGAGACAGTGAACGTCCCTCGCATCTCACTCATCAAGACTCGTACCCGAAGACCCAGTCGGGAAATGAACGAATCATTTCTGCTTCCTTGACTGAGCCTATGGAACAGTCCCGATGCGCAGTGAACCTGAGTGACTGAGAGACAGAGAGCTGTTCTGTGAGTGAGTGAGCAGAGCCGTGTGTGACGGGAGGAGCTGTGACGCTGTGTGAGGATTTTCATTCAGTCCGAGCACAGATAATGACTCCGATTACTCGTGTTATAATCGTACTCGGCAAAAGTGCATTATCCGTACCGGATGGCTCATCTCTAATAAGTAGACATGTCAGAGTTCGAGAGCGCTGGTGGAAACAAGTGGAACTTAAGCTTAAGAACCAGATGTATTCCTCAGGAGTTGGTGCTGATCTGTCATTTGTATCTTAATGTGTAGTAGAAATATAAAAATACTATCTCTTTACAAATACAACTAGAAAAGCTCCCAGAAGAGTTCAGACTTCAGCCAGTGCCCAACGGTCCCTTTTAGATTCAATCAGTTTCTCACCGTTTACAGGCGACGTTCCTTCCTCTTCTCTACGAGAAGAACTTCTTGTGGAAGAACCTGCTCATTGCGGTTCTAGCTGTAAGTTTTTCACTAACAATCATTTCATGCCCAAAACTTTGATACCACAATGTCCAGGTTGGTTTTCAGCCATGAATCTGTGTGTGTGTTCTTGTGCTCAGCCTTATCTCCAGATCATCCTGCTGCTTTTCGTGCTCCGCTGGCTGGAGATCCGTCACGGAGGCAGGACGATGAAGAATGATCAGTACTGCAGGTGATGAGCAGATTTCAGATCATGGCTCCAATTACAGGAAGCCCCAGTATCTTTAAACACTGATGCTTTCAGGAAAAGTTTTCACATCTTAATTGTTTGTCAAGAGGCCAAACGTGAAGTTTTTATTGAACCATTCCCAGGATCTCGTCCAAGTCAAAGCCCAAAGTGGAGAAGAACCCAGAAGAAGGTCAGAACGAGGACGAGGACGTTCAGATGGAGAAGGCCCGAGTGAAGGAGGCTCTCACCTGTCAGTCCTGTGAGGAGGTGAGGGTCTCTTCTTCCGTCTCAGCAGAATAAGAAGCTGTAAAACATGTCATAGTTTTTACATAGTGAGCTTGAGAACATTTACAAACGAATCATTGAAGACGAGTTGATTTAGAGTCTCTTCTCTGTGTCTCCTCAGAAACCAGCTGTGGTGGTGAGTAACCTGAGGAAACAGTACAAAGGCAGAAGAGAAGGCTTTTCCCTCAACAAGTCGAGGAAGGTGGCCACGAAGAACGTCTCCTTCTGCGTTCGAAAAGGTACACGGGTGGTTTCCATGGTGACACTGCTGTATAAAACCCAGAGTGGCTGTGTGGAAGCTTCTTGAACATCGCTGCTTGACGTGTGTTCCTTCAGGGGAGGTTCTCGGACTGTTGGGCCCCAACGGAGCAGGAAAGAGCACCATCATGCACATGTTGGCCGGGGACACGGACCCAACAGCCGGCCAGGTACGGAACAGATACTGTGAAGTACTGAGAAGAAAGATTCACACATTACACCGAGTCACAGAGCTACTGGTTAGCTGACGGTCTGTTTCCTGTGTCCAGGTGCTGATGGGGGACTACAGCACTGAGTTCCGTCCCGTGGACAATCCTCTGGAGCACGTGGGCTACTGTCCCCAGGTGAACCCTCTGTGGCCGAGGATCACTCTGCAGGAGCACCTGGAGATCTACGCTGCCGTCAAGGGCCTGAGAGGACAGGACGTGCCGGGGATCATCAAACGGTACGTCCAGCTCCTCGTCACCCCGGCTCCACAGACCTCTTCTTCGTGTCTTCTATGAGAACCAGAGCAACCAGTTCCTGACGGTTGTTGTGTGACTCTTGTTGTCAGGGTGGTGAATGCTCTGGAGCTGAAGGACCACATGAACAAACAAGCCAAGAGCCTGTCAGCAGGACTCAAGAGGAAGGTGAGAGCCCAGTGTGGAGCTGTACCAGACCTAAACTCCGCCCACCTCTTCCCAGAAGCCTCAGCTCCATCTTCATTACCCCCCCCCTGTCCATCTCCTGCTCCATCCTCCCATCACTCACAAAGAAGAAACTCCTTCACCCCTGACCTGTGACAACACAGTAGAGACAGAGAGTGTCATCCCCTGAGGATTTCACATGTTAAGAAACCAGAAACAAACTCTAGTTTCTAGTGAAGCACATTCAATGCTGAGTTGTTTCTTCCTGTTTGACCTTCACTGGTTTCTTGTCTGTTCCCAGTTGTGCTTTGCTTTGAGCATGATCGGGAATCCTCAGATCGTGTTACTGGATGAGCCGTCGTCAGGGATGGACCCCAAGTCCAAGCAGCGCATGTGGTGAGACCATCAGAGCCGTAGAATGAGAACTTCTTGACTTTGTATTTCTAGATTCCAATGTGTTCGGGGCTGAATTTCAGGTTTTCTTGTCCCAGCCACAATATTCATGTCTTATTTTTCCAGTGTAATGATCTCTGTAAAGATGATTTCATTGTTTCACTTGACGACACGTGTCTCCGTTGTGCAGGAGAGCCATACGAGCTGCGTTCAAGAACCGCCAGCGAGGAGCCGTCCTCACCACGCACTACATGGAGGAGGCCGAGGCCGTGTGCGACCGCGTGGCCATCATGGTTTCTGGGCAGCTGAGGTTCGTGCTCGCAGCTTCGTGGTGAAACGGGAGGAGACGTTCAGGCAGTGAAGCTCTGTTCATGTTCGTTTGTTTCCAGATGTATCGGCTCCATCCAACATCTGAAAGGGAAATACGGTCGAGGTTACAGTTTGGAGGTGAAACTCCGAGAGGAGCTGACGGGGCTCCAGCAGGTGGCGCTGCTGCACAAAGAGATTCTCAGAATCTTCCCTCACGCCGCCCGACAGGAGAGGTGAGACCTGACTGTGTGTGTGTCTGTGTGTGTGTGTGTGTGTGTTTGTTTGTTTGTATGTGTGTGTGTGTGTGTTTGTATCTTTGTGAGCTGAACCCAGTTTGTGTCACTTGTTTATCACTGAGTGTAAAATCACACACACTTAATTCATGTTAACGTTGACTTCCTGTGCAGCTTTGCTACTCTGATGGTTTATAAGATCCCCACAGAGGACGTCACGTCACTGGCCGAGTCTTTCTCTCAGTTAGAAAGCGGTGAGTCACTGCTGCACACACACACACACACACACACACACACACACACACACACACACACTGTAACTTCTAACTCATTCAATGTCTTTTCTCTTCAGCCAAGCAAATGTTCAACTTTGAAGAATACAACTTCTCCCAGTCGACCTTAGAGCAGGTAACTGGTTTATTCAAATACAGATTTTAATACATTTGACTTGAAATAATCCTTCGATTTATATCAACTTTATTTAAGCTTTATAAATGTCCGACCTGACACTTCTCCTCTTCCTCTGGTTCTCGGTCCTCCAGGTGTTCATGGAGTTTGCCAAGGAGCAGGAGAACGAGGAGGACGAGGTGGGCTCGCTCAGCACGACCTTCCAGTGGCAGCGGCTGCGTCAGGACGGACCCGTCTCGGCCAATCACACGGACAGCATCGTGCACCAGCTGTGAGCCGGCTGCGGTCTGACCAGGACTCACCGACCCCGTCCCGCCAGGCCTCAGAGCCTGAGGGCTCACGCCAGCACTCGCCCGCTCCACGCACGCCGACCCCCAGCGCCCTCCACGGACCGGGACAGACCTGCTGGGGGCGCCACACCGGGACTGTGTGTGTGTGTCTTTGGGCTCTGGGCTGTCCCGGCTTCTTCCTGTGGGTCTGAGGTGAGCATGTGTGTAACCCTCGTCCACCGGTGCGGTTCTTCCTCCACACGCCGACGCGACACCTCCTCCTCTTCCTGACGGTGTTTTTAAATCTTCACAGGGAGTCAGTCAATGGAAAAATATCTATATAATATATGAATATTTATGCTTTGTAACCCTCTCCGTCCGTTGTCGTCTGTCGGAGGCGTTGCAGTGAGTGAGTGAGTGTTTTGTGTGTTGTGTTTGTGAAACAGTTTTGAAGCACCACCAGAAATGGGATCCATCCACAATTGTACCAAAGCAGCACTTGTCTGAACCACACACTCACACAAGTCCGCACACATCCACTGACAAGTGCTTTGGTTTTTTAGTGTCGGTAGCATGTGCGTTAATAGTTTGCGTAAATAAACTTGATGTGGGGCAGTGAATTAAAAGAGTTGAAACACTGGAGAGGAGACGCTCGTCCTGCAGAGTCGTGAGAGACCTGAGTCACAGAACGTTTTCATTCCTGAGGCTGAAGACGGAATTCTCTGGTTTGTTTCGTCCACGTTGAAACGTCCTCGTCCTCCAGGAGAGTCTCAGCGTCTCGCCCACGTGGAGGTTGATCGTTGAAGTGTTGCAGACGGATGTTTGGGTTTCAGACTCTTCGCCCTGTGGTCTCCTCTCGTAGGAGACGTGTAACCACGGTGATGAGGGGCGGAGCTTGTTGAAACATTGTTTATCTCCCGGCAAGTTTTTAGAGGATTTTTGATCAAACAGATTTGAATGTATTTGATTGAGGTGGGGGGGGGGGGGGGGGTTGTCACTGGGCTCTTGTGAGCTGCTGTTTCACTTTGAATCACGCAGCAGGGTGTTAACTATCTAACCTGTTCTGTGTGTATGAGTGTGTGTGTTTTCTGTGTTGTGTATTTACTGTGTGTAGCTGCAGAATCGTAGTCTTTATACAAGCTGGTGCGATGTTGGTTCAAACCGTCAAATTGTAATTTTCTCATGACGTTCAGGCGAGAGGACGACGAGGTGAAGGGAATCTTAGACGCTTTTATTTTGAAGCATCGGTTCTGTGACTCAGCACTTTGAGGTTTGTTGCGATGATCGGATCAAAGTAAAGTTTGAGAACTCGAGACGCTCGAGGTTTTATTTTAACGTCAGGTGAAGGATTTATATTTGATTTCTATTTTTTAAAACATGGGTTTTATCTGATGAGTCATCATTTCCCAGGGGGTGATGATTATTATTATTAATATGATTAGTATGATTCTTATTATGAGTATTATTATTTGAAGAGATTAGTTTGGCGCTGATCGACTTTCCAAGCATACACTACAGACACACTACAGACACACTACACACTACAGACACACTATGAACACACTACAGACACACTATGAACACACTACAGACACACTATGAACACACCACAGACACGCTACATTAACTAAAGACCAAGTAAAGCATTGATATTTGCAGTTGTGGGTAATTTGTCTTTTTTAAATGTGAGACTTTATTTGACGTGTTTAGTTTTTGCACATTAAAAAAAAGTGAAACACTGGCCTCACATGTATTTACACACAAACATATGTTTAATCTTTGATCTCTCCATGAAGAATCACGTTGACGTATTTAACATTCATGTGAATGTTGTGTGGATCAGTTTCAGTCTCATGTCGCCATCTAAAGAAGAAACTGAATATTAAACTCTGCGGCTCGATGGCTTCGGTCGATCGGCGCTGAAGGTGGAGCCGGTTACGTGTTTTTTTCCTGGTGTTGGTTGAGTTGAACTATTTCTGGGAAATTTTATAACCGTTCTTTCTATTATGCAATCTTTGTAAGATGATGTGTGCACTGATTATATTTTTGAAATACTGTGGTTTAGCTGTTTCCCTCACGTCTGAACGGACACTCGTCATTATTGTATTTGACCTTTTCATGAATAAATGTTGATCCGGATTATTTGTCTTTTGTTTGATGGACATAATGAAGATGGAAGTATTGACTTGCTGTTGTGCTTTATTTTTAGCACATTATAAATATAATGAAAGAAGGAAATATAAACGGTTTCACTGTGATTTTACACGTGTTGAACACTTAACTAACACCTGCAGCGTTATTCATATATAAATTCTGTCTGCAAAGTGTTTTTATTTACATTTGACATTTTACAACATGTAAATTCAGTCTATTTAAATAAAAACATTATTTAACGTTTAAGAAGAGATCGAAAATGTTATATTTTGAAATTCTTAAACGGAAGTGTAACTATGCATATCAGCCTCAACGTGCCTGTGTGTGATTTTGTCCCTGTGCTGCCACCGGGTGGCCACATGGTGTAACTACATCACTGTTTACTTCCTGTTGTTTCTGACCTGATGCTAATTTAAAACGTGTACTGCCCCCCCGTGGACACAAAGTGAAACTGCTATACCTCAGTAAAGTTCGCGTTAATGCAGATGTTATTTATACTTCCGCTAAAATCTTTCAAAATACAGCGAGCAAACTAAATCAATCTGAAATAAAACTGAAAATAGATATGATCATAATTATTTTCACAGTTTCACTGTAAATAAATGAAATACAGAGAAATAAATTAAACTAATAATGGAATTAGTACATTATATCTGAGAGAGCATTAAAAGTTCTCAACAGTCCTCCACTGTTTCATATACATGGGGGGGGGGGTTTACTGCCCTCGAGTTTTATAAATGAAAAATTGCTATATATAAAAAAACTTTTTTTGTAAATAAAATCAAATAAATATATAATAACTTGTAATTTCTTCAAGAGTCCAAAGTTCGTTTTAATTTTTTCACTAAAGACAAAAAGGAATACAAATAATAAACACAAATCAGGAAGGAATATAATTTGACTAACGATCAAAACGATTACTTCCTTTTCAGGGAATTATTCTGAAAGTGCTCACCGGAAATGTAGCATCGTCCTATTAACGTTGACCTGAAGCGGTGTTGCAGTTCTTCTTGTCGCCACATGAGGGCAGCAGTGAGTAGTGAACCCATGGTTATTCTGATTAAAACTCGTTAAAAATCCAGACTTAAGACACAAGATTTAAAGTTTCAGCTTGATTTAAATGTAATAAATTAAATATGTGAAGCTGTTTTTAAAGAGCTCTGTGAATGGTTGCGTGCTTCCGGTCGTGGGTGTGGCCGCTGACAGAGTTGTCCGGTCGTGGGTGTGGCCTCGTACAGAGTTCTTCCGGTCGTGGGTGTGGCCTGTGACAGGGTAATGGTGGCTTCTCGTCCCACTTGAGCCTCACGCAGCTGACGGGACGGATCTCGGCTCCTGAGCCTCAACGAGCTCCCGGGGATCGAACCTGTGAACGTGTGATGCTTCGTCACGATGGGAAACATCTTTGGGAAGAAGAAGGTGACCCGCGTGACGGAGCAGGACAAGGCCATTCTGGTGAGTCACGGTTAGCATTAGCATCGGCTAACTGTCAAACTGCGTTAGGAAATGTGTCGTTTTAACTCCTCGGCTCAGCGCAAACTACAAACACACACTTTGAACAACACAACGTCCACACGTCACACACAGTGAAGAGCTCTTCTTCTGTTCGGCGCAACTTTCTGTGTACTTACAACTTTATATAAACTTTATTATCTCACATGAAACCTGCCTCTGCAACCAGAGCCACAGCCTCATTGAAATGTTTTATTACTGGTGTTGTGTGTAGGTTTAAAAGTTAATTTTAATGTTTTACTGATGGAGTTCTGTTGGAGCAGCTCAGGCTGATCCACTGTAGTTACACCAGAGTAAAGCTGCTCAGGAGGAAGCTGCTGGTTTGTTATTAATAACCAGTGGTGTATAAAGTACTTGAAAGCCATACTTGAGTAAAAGTACAGATATCTGACCTGAAAGTGACTTCGGTAAAAGTAGAAGTCACCCGTCAGAAAATGACTTGAGTAAAAGTCTTAAAGTAGCTCATCT